>NW_026016590.1:899146-941646 GCF_020379485.1 Brassica napus | reverse complement strand
CATCATAGATGATGATTTTTGGCAAGTGGTGAGAAATGAAAATCTTGAGGAAAGAGACTTCAAAATCGAAAGCTCCATTAGTCTCGGCGGATCCCAATGGTGTCGACTGATGTCGATGAAGTCGCATCGATCGACAGACCATGACGAAGATCGATGGACGGATTACTCAAGTCATCGATCGACGTCGTCCGCTAAATCTACTTAATGTAATGCAGTTCGAATTCTAACTCATGAGGAATTCGCAGCTAAGCATCCTCACCCACCCTCCCCTTTGTATGATAAAATCGATCGACCGGTTGAGCCAACCATCGATCGACAGAGTGAGTCCGACGTCGATCGCCACAACACAACTCCCATCGATCGACAAGCACCTTTGACATACTGAGTGCGGTTACCCTCAATCGATAATGATTATATCAACGCACTCCGACCACCACCTAAACCATTAGCTAGCCCACCCGAACCAAAACCCAACCCTTTAAATAGTTCACTAGAACCAGTTCAAGTAGAACAAGAAACTGAAGGGAGAAGGTTAAGGAAAAGAAAGGAGAAAATTCCTAAAAACCTTAAGAGGGAAGCTAACGAGAAGGAGATGGATGGTGTCACTAAAAGAATCCTCAGAATCCCAATCGAAAAAGCTTTTGATGAAGCTTAATTCACACACCGGTTGTGGATGTTCTTCAGAGAAACAAAGGTAACTGAGGAGGACATTAGGAGAATGTTTCATCAAGTCAGAGAGAAGATGAAACACAAGATCACATTGACGAAGAAGAGTGATCCTGGGAAGTTTGCAATACCATGCGTAGTCAAGGGTGTTGAATTTCCCCTTTCAATGTGTGACACAGGAGCATCAGTTAGTATCCTCCCTAGGATCATGGTAGACCAGCTTGGTTTGGCCATCGAGCCTTCAACAGAATCCTTCCCCTTCGTGGATCTTTCAGAAAAATGATCAGGAGGTATCATAAGAAATCTGGAGGTACAGATTGGTAATGCCCTTGTCCCGGTAGATTTTCATGTCCTAGACATCGAGCTTAACTGGAAATCTTCACTTCTGCTTGGAAGATCTTTCCTAGCTACAGTAGGAGCTGTATGTGACATGAACAAAAACAAATTGTGTCTGACGCTGATAGACCCCAACATCCACTACGACCCCATCCGACCTAAGAGAAAGGTTATTAATTTTGTGGATTACGGGAAAGAACTTGGCTTCATTGGCGCATGCCATTGTGGAGCAGAGTATGAATCGGAGTACAAAACAGAGCACTCAGAATCGATCGACACCCTCAGCTTTCCATCGATCGATTCCAATGAGTCAACTGTGACCAATGACCGCAACAACACGTCACTCGACGTAAAGCAGCCGGTTGACCATTTCGCTCCACCTAATCATTGTTACGCCCACTTTGCCTTCCAACCTCCAAGCAAGAGAGGACGTGATGATTATTCCATAGGCAGTTGGGCAGACAGTGGTTTCCATGAAAGTTTTGCAGGTGACACTGTAATTACTTCATCTAACGAGGAACATACAGAGGAATACGATGAGGATTATTGGAAAGAACGTGCAATAGAAATGTCTTTGCAGGATGAAAGATTTGAAACACATAAGTTCACCAACACATTTTCAACATCGATCGCCGAAGTGCACTCCACATCGATCGTCAAAGATTTGAAAGATTTGATACCCACCCTCATCCAGCAAAACAACCGCTCACATCGATCGACACTCGTACAGGAACATCAATCGATATTCGCGCCGCAGCAAAAATTTAGGAGCAGGAGAATATTCCCTCTCCAACTAGGTTTAGAGATACCTATATAAAATGTTTTGCACCCCCGAAACCACCTCCACACACCAGAGCAGACACACAAGCCAAAAAGATGAACACTCTTCCATCTACATCAACAAGAAAATCTATGAAGAGCAATCATCTCAAGAACACAAATTCTGCAGAAATTACTCTGTCATCGATCGATGCATCTGTATCTACATCGATCGATACTACTCTAAACCCAAATTTTTCTATTTCTAAATTGACTGATAATGCAAACATTGATTACGGTTTTCTAACACCTGATGAATTTGGTATTTTCAGGGACTCAGATGGCAACACACGTGCAATTGATGGAAGGATCTTACAAGTGTCCAGAGAGGACATAGCATATATCCTTCAAGTAGCCAATGGACCTGACAACTTATTCTCACAGCAACGTGGCACTCCAGCCGTCATTCAAACAGATCCAAACAATCACGTAGGAGTCGCCACAACAGAGATCAATGTAGCCCTCTCACGCCAACCACAAGGGCAAGCATCGATCGATGGGACAACTGAGACATCGATCGACAGGGTAACACCAACGTCGATCGATAGGGATGACCCGACATCGATCGATAGATGTTATGAATTTGGAAACCACGCTTTTGACATGTACAGAGCCAGAAACTTCACTTGGGAACGAAGGGACGAGTATGGAGTCTACAGAGATGAGTGTGGACACACACGAGGCGTAGCTGGTGAGATGATACCTCTCACAAAGGACGACATCAGGAAATTACTGGAAAGAGCATCTCTTTTTGAAGAGAGCCACATCTGTCTTCCAGAACATGCCACTTCCTTCACACTCACAAGACTGGCACCAGAACTCTACACCAAAGATGAAATCATTGAGATGGTGTTTGGTATTTGTGGAGCTCAGGAAAGACTGGGAGAGGAGCTCAAATCATTGGTAGAAGATACACATCAACCTTTGGCTAAAGGCTACAATGAGCTTTTCAGAAGTATGGCAGAAATGAGGACAGAAATTGAGAGCTTACATCAGCAACTTGAGAAGGAAGCCACGACCTCAACATCGATCGACGCACCAAATGCACCATCGATCGACGTCAGTCTTCCTACAGCTCAGATCCTTGCAGAACCGCAATGTTCAGCACAACACAAAAAGATGAATGGGAAGTCTCATACATCGACACAAGGATAAACGACGTGTACTACCCTCTCAACAACAACGTGGACTGGCTGAGTACTAAAATCGAGCTACTACAGCAAGATCTGGATACCATTCGCAAGAAGGACCAACAACCAGCCACATCGATCGACATGTGTACCATCACATCGCTCGACCCAAAGGTCTCAGCCATGAATGAGAGGCTGAGGACTTACGAGGACATGCATGACCGCTTTATATCACCAGTCATGATAGATTTAAACAAATTGTCTAGTCAAATACTTCATGCCCAAAGGGATATTGATAACATTACTAATCAAAATTTTTTGCAGGAAAGCTCATCTTCGATCGACAGGCTACGAGGGCCTTGGATCGATGGCAAGAATCCTGAGGAGTTACTTCCCTACACAGCAGCAGAGGTTGATGAGATCACATCCAAGATTTACACTGCTATAGACAACATGGAGGAACGACTTGACAGACGCTGCAATGACATCTACTTTCCATTCGACAACAAAATCAGTGGACTAGATAGGCACGCAGAATGGCTACAGAAAGAAGTCAAAGCCATTCAGAGGCAACTCGCAGCTCAGCACCAGATATCAGCATCGATCGACAGGAAGCGAGCGAAATCGCTCGATGGTAAGTCGCCGAGATCGACCGACGAACACATAATCGCATCAATCGACACCGAGTCTACACCAGCCAGCGAGCAGCTGATACACAAGACGATAGAGTCAATGCAAAAGGAACTGACAGAACTTTCAGCATACGCCTATGACAACATAAGCTGGCACAAAGTCAGCATTCACAAAATTCAAGATAGGCTACAAAACATCTCCAATGTACTTGAGAAGATGGATGACAAATGGACAAGAACTGATGAGGCCACAAGAAGTTTCATTGCATCTTGGTCCAGAATGTGCAGAGATGACGTGGATGCTTGTTTTCCAACAAGCAACTGTTTCTCCACCAAATAGCCAATCACTACCATAGTCAAGCTAAATGACTATAACCAAGCGCTGAGTAGGAGGCAACCCACTATTAGGTATTTTAGTTTGGTTTTATTAGCTAGCATTTATTTACTTTCGTTTTATTTCTTACAGATTTAGGAGACCCAGGTAGGAGGACCTGAATATCGACCGCCGACGAGACGTCAACATCGCTCGACATGGACAACCACACGACGATCGATGTAACATATCCCCATCGATCGATATCTAATCCGGTCAGATGTATCTTCCCTACTTGTTACATTTCGTACATCATGAATTCTTCAATCATAACTCCGGCTGAGTTACAAGGAACAGTGTAATTTAAGTCTGGGAGAGATTTACTGATATAATTTATTTTATCTATTAATAATAGCAATCCCAATTAATTCCAAAGGTTGTGAATCCACTTATGTTGAAATGTTGTGTTTTTTATAAAAAAATTTAAAAGGTTGTGTCTTTTACAAAAATGTTAGAAGGTTGTGTCTTTTTAAAAAATGGATTGAATGGTTGTGTCTATTGTAAAAAAATATTTAAAAGGTTGTGTCTTTTACAAAAATGTTGAAAAATTATGTCTTTTAAAAATCTATAAATAGTCTCTATCATACATTTTTCAACATATAATTTTCACTAATCTACTAATAATAGAGTGGTGGAAAAAAAGTTCTAAGCAGTTACATGAATACACGTTTTGTTGTATACTTGTATAAAAGATTTGACTGGCGATGGACACATGCGTGGCTTAAGCAATCTTTGATATAAATTTGCTCTTAAGAAAATAATAGGAAACGTATTGACAGTTTTGACTGGCGATGCACACACGCGTGGCTTTAGCAAGACATGGTTATTTATATCAAATACGAACTTTCCACATTTTACTTTTCTATCATACACAGTTATTATTATTTTCTATTTGTAAAACTAATGCATTTCCTCACGTTCAGGGGAACTAAAGTTCGTGTTCATTTGGGACAATATTGAGTTTGGATCGAACTCTCAGCAACCCAACGGAGAAAACGCATTGTAATAATAACATCACCAAATGCTAAATTGTTTTCAGGTTGGCATTTCATTGTTGGGTATGGGCCTAGCCCTCCCAAAAGGCCCGCAAGACAATTATCCAGATATATGATTACAACAAAGAAGATCGGCTCAACGACTTACAAGCCGGCAATCGGCTCGGCTCCAGATTACTTTTGGTCGTCGAGACGACTGACTAAACATCATCGGCTCAACGACCTGACTGAGCGGCCCGATGATTCGGCCCAATCACTCGAGGAGGCCCATCAAGACGGAACACATTAGGTCAACGAACATTTACCTATAAAAGGAGGAGGAAAGGCAACAAGGAGGGGATCCGCAAAATCACTACACTTACTTTCGGTTAGAATTAGGGGTTTACATCTTACATCTCGCCGACTTGTACGGTCCGACAAACTTGTCTTCGCCGGACTTTTTCCTCTGTTCTCTTCCCCTTTTGTAACTCAGTTTCGACTCACTGATCTAATAAAACACGTCTATGTCTTGACCCACCGACGAGAACTCGTCTCTTCTCTTTACTAGTTTATTGACAGTCTCAGTTTAAACAGTTGGCGCCCACCGTGGGGCAGACAGAGTAGCGTCAGCAAAAGATCATGACTCGACCCGACTCGCCGTCCGACGACGAGTCGCCTGTGACTGAAGGTGCTCCAACAGCAGCGGTCTTTGCAGAAACCATACTCGAGAGGATGGCGCAGCAAGACGCCGCCCAGAAGGCGACGACCGAGCAACTCGCCGCCATCGCCGCCATTCTAGCTCCGTTGGCCGGAGGCTCAGGAGATCCGGCTACGACGGTCCGAAAACAACTGTTCGATACTTACCGAACAGCCAGTGCCGGAAACCCTGCAAACACGAATGCCGTACAGGTCCAAACTCCCGGCGGAGTCGACCTCGTTACCTTTGTGCGAGGAGACGCACCAGTCAGGTCACATGACTTAAAGACAAGCGTGTCATGGTCCAAAACGTGGTTAAGGGAATCAGGTAGCTGGAACTTAACCAAAAATAAGGCAGAGGCAAGCTCAAAGGAGCTGGACAAGCGAGCTGGTAGCTGGACGAGATCCGGGTGAAGCTCGATGAAGTGAGCGATCAGAATGGATCATGGGAGAACTAAGTCTAGGTCTGGAAATAGACCAAGTGACTTATAAGGATTGAAGAAGATAAAGGAGGCAAGCTGGAAACAGTGTATAACAGCTGGGCAATGCAGTAAGCAAGCTCGACCAGCTAGGTGAAGTGTAGTGCAGCTCGATGTAGCTCACTGATGTGTAGGTCAGCTCCCTGAGCTGGATGGTCTAGCTCACTCAGGTGGATCATCTGGGGATCAGCTCAACTAAGCTGGACTGAGGGTTCAGGTCTCGGGCAGTTGGGCCGGGTCTGGAGAACGGCCGGGCCGTGTGGGCGACCCGTGTGTGCCGATGGGCTGGTTGGCTCTTGGGATTGAGCGAGGAGCTTGGGCAATCCGTGTGGGCTTGTTTTGGACATGTCCAGGAGTCGTTTGAAAGTTCCAGGACGTCTGGTTACTGCCAGAGGCGAAAGGGTGTGATCTGGACCATTGATTAAATCAATGGCCAGAAATGATACCGAAAGGGTGCAACCTTTGGAAACGTAACTGCCCCTTCTTCTATAAAAGGCAGGAAAGTCCGTACCTTTGCAGGCACTCCAGGGCTTCCTCCTACACCCTGAAACACAAAGAAAAACATAGAAAAGAGAGAGAGTTGGTCGGATCCAACATCCAACCCCAAGAGTGGTGTGAAGGCCACAAAGAGGCAGTTTTGGGAGAGATCAGAGGGGAAGTTATGAACGACCCTTTGATTGGTTTTGATTCATGTTGACATCACCCAAAGCATCCTCCAGGGCCTGAGAACACACGCAAATAGTCAGGGAAGAAGAGGGATGGCCGGATTCCACTTCCTATGGCCAAGAGGGCCTTAAGGAGAGAGGTGTGTGGGAAGGCAGTTTCATGGGAGTTGGGAACGACCCTGTGATGGAGTTTGTTCATGGATGATCACGTCCTAGGCTTCCTCTATGTCTTGGGAACACATGAAAATATATAGGAGAGAAGGGAGAAGGCCGGACTGCACTCCCAATGGCATAGACAGCCTTGAAGGCGGATGCAGTGTAGAAATCAGTTTCATGGAAGTTCAAGGAAAGAGATGAGCGACCCTTGACTGGATCTTATCATTAATGCAAGTATATGATAAGGGCTTGGTAAGACATTATTGAGGCATGCTTTGGAGGAGCATGGACGTCCATGATAAGGGAAGGCACATGATATAATCATATCATATATAAGGTAACCTGTTTATGATTACTTTCCGGTTTATGTTTATGTCTCTTGTGGAACTGGTCCTGGCCAAGCATGGCACGCCCTTGAAAAATACATATACTGTGATATGATCTAAGGATCTAGTAGTTGAGGAAGGGGCCGGATCATGGTTGGTATAACATGTCCTTATGGTGTGTTGGACGGATGCATTGCATCGGCCATTCCATTAGGAGCGGGATATGGAAACTTGGTTGGTGTTGATCACAGTGTGATCTCTGGATGGTTATGAATAGCCAAGATCATGGGTCATTGGTGGAGAGCCATGACCTTTCACCAAGGTGGTTTCATGACGGTTGCAACAGTGTGATCGGAACTGTTGTGAAGGAGGACTAATGGCCGCTTGGCCTGTTAGGGATGGTGATGGCTTATACTATCCACCATAGTCCAGACTGAGACTGATGGTATGATGAGTGTCTAGACAGGAGACACGAATGTCTTGTGAGACTGATCGGAACCGTTGTGACAAGGTTCCATGATCGGTTAGGTAAGTGTGAAGATTCATCAGTTCTGAGTCATGTGGGGTGGTTGGTTGATTGACTTAGGATCTGATGGGCATTATTAGTCCCTGAGAGGACTTGGCTCCAGGGGAGCATACGCTTAAGACTTGATAGCACTGCACCATGGCCTTGGCCAGTTCAGGGGTGATGTCCATGGCCTTGGCCAGACTGATCATGATCCGGATCCATATGATCTGGGTCAATTCATTGGATTCCGATTATGGGAATTTCTTAGTTGGGATTTATCATGAGTTTTCAAGAATTTTAATTAATTTTTGGAGCACTTTTGGAAGTGGCTAAAATGTAGCTGAAGACTTCCCAAGGGTACTTGGTCTGTGGGGATGGTTGGCTGAATGACTAAAGACCAAAGGGAAGAGTTTATGCAGGTATAAGAGAGCTGTACGAGTAGACGGGGAGCTGGTCGAAGCTACCTCACAGCTCTATCAGCTGTTCGAGAGTGATGGAACCTCAAGTGATGTGGTTCAGCTCAGCTAGCTGGATGAGCTAGCTAAACACGTAAGTCAGCTGGGACAATGAGCTAACAAGCTTCGTGGATGTGGCAAAGGTATGATCTAGCAATGTTGCATAGATCTAGATAGAATGGTTAGGGGAATGGAACCTCAGATTTGTATGGCTTGATTTGGGTTCGGGATTGACCTTGGAGCTAGCTGGTAGTTGAGTATACTATCCATTAGCTGAGGTGATTCGACCAGACAAGTATTATATTGGCTGTAGACCAATGGTTAAGTAGAGAATATCCGCTGCGTATGAGTTGAAATGATCTAAGCTAGGGAATGACTAAGGTAGTCTTAAGCTAAGGTCTAAGTTAGCCTTCGCCTATGAGCGATAATAAAGATAAAGGGCAAAATTTTGAGAGGTTCGGTCAGTGTATGGACCGAGGGACGTGAGGTATCGACCGCGGCTTAGGCAGCCGGGATCGGGTCTTACAAACGTGCTGATATGTGTACTGATGGACATCCACAGATGTCCTGTGTGTGCTGACGGACACACACGGACACACACAGACAGCCACGGATGTCCTGTGTGTGCTGACGGACACACACGGCCACACACGGAGAGCCACGGACGTCCTGTGTGTCCTGACGGTCACACACGGACAGCCACGGACGTCTTGTGTGTGCTGACGGACAGCCACAGACAGCCACGGACATCCTGTGTGTGCTGGCGGACACCCACGGACGTCCTGTGTGTACTGAACAGACAGCCCAAGTGGGCCAAATTCACCCGAACAGTCCACGGGTGGGTCAGAATGCTGAGTCTAAGGACCAACGTGCTGATAAGAGTACTGATGGACAGCCACAGACGTCCTGTGTGTGCTGACTGACACACATGGACACACACAGACAGGCACGGACGTCCTATGTGTGCTGACGGACAGCCACAGACAGCCACAGACGTCCTGTGTGTGCTGGCGGACACCCACGGACATCCTGTGTGTTCTGAACAGACAGCCCACGTGGGCTAAAATCATACAAACAGTCCACGGGAAGGGCCAGCGTGCTGAGTCCAAGGGCCAGCATGCTGATATGTCAACTGATGGACAGCCACGGACGTCCTGTGTGTGCTGTCGGACACACACGGACACACACGGACAGCCACGGACGTCCTGTATGTGCTGACGGACAGCCACGGATGTCCTGTGTGTGCTGACGGACACACACGGACACACACAGACGTCCTGTGTGTGCTGGCGGACACCCACGGAAGTCCTGATTCCCTTAACCACGTTTTGGACCATGACACGCTTGTCTTTAAGTCATGTGACCTGATTGATGCGTCTCCTCGCACTAAGGTCTGTCCGGACGATCCTATCCAGGATCGGGGATGCTACAACGCTGATCCTTGGACTCAGCACGCTGGCCCTTCCCATGGATTGTTTGGGTGATTTTGGCCCACGTGGGCTGTCTGTTCAGTACACACAGGACGTCTGTGGGTGTCCGCCATCATACACAGGACGTCTGTGGCTGTCCATCAGCACACACACGACGTTCGTGGCTGTCCGTGTGTGTCTGTGTGTGTCCGTGTGTGTCTGCCAGCACACACAGGACGTCCGTGGCTATCCATCAGTACACATATCAGCACGTTGGTCCTTGGACTCAGCACGCTGACCCTTCCCGTGGACTATTCGGATGATTGTTGCCCACGTAGGCTGTCTGTTCAGTACACACAGGACGTCTGTGGGTGTCCGCCAGCACACACAGGACATCCGTGGCTGTCCGTCAGCACACACAGGACATTAGTGGCTGTCAGTGTGTGTTCGTGTGTGTCCGTCAGCACACACAGGACGTCCCTGGACGTCCCTGGCTGACAGACACACACAGCACACACAGGACGTCCCTGGACGTCCCTGGCTGACAGACACACACAGCACACACAGGACGTCCCTGGCTGTCCATCAGTACACATATCAGCACGTTGGTCCTTGGACTCAGCACGCTGACCCTTCATGTGGACTATTCGGGTGATTTTGGCCCACGTGGGCTGTCTGTTCAGTACACACATGATGTCTGTGGGTGTCCGCCAGAACACACAGGACGTCCGTGGCTGTCCGTCAGAACACATAGGACATCTGTGGCTGTCCGTGTGTGTCCGTGTGTTTCCGTCAGCATACACATAACGTCTGTGGCTGTCTGTGTGTGTCTGTGTGTGTCTGTCAACACACACAGGACGTCTGTGCGTGTCCGCCAGCATACACAGGACGTCTGTGGCTGTTCGTGGCTGTCCGTCAGTACACAGGACGTCCGTGGCTGTCCGTGTGTGTCCGTGTGTGTCTGTCAGCACACACAGGACGTCTGTGGCTGTCCTTCAGTACACATATCAGCACGCTGGTCCTTGGACTAAGCACGCTGGCCCTTCCCGTCGACTGTTCAGGTGATTTTAGCCAACGTGGGCTGTCTGTTCAGTACACACAGGACGTCCGTGGGTGTCCCTCAGCACACACAGGACGTCAGTGGGTGTCCGTCAGCACACACAGGACGTTCGTGGCTGTCGGTGTGTGTCCGTGTGTGGCCGTGTGTGTCCGTCAGCACACACAGGACATCCATGGCTGTCCATCAGTACACATATCAGCACGTTGGTCATTGGACTCAGCACGCTGACCCTTCCCGTGGACTGTTCGGGTGATTTTGGCCCACGTGGGCTGTCTGTTCCGTACACACAGGACGTCTGTGGGTGTCCGCCATCATACACAGGACGTCTGTGGCTGTCCATCAGCACACACACGACGTCCGTGGCTGTCCGTGTGTGTCTGTGTGTGTCCGTGTGTGTCTGCCAGCACACACAGGACGTCCGTGGCTATCCATCAGTACACATATCAGCACGTTGGTCCTTGGACTCAGCACGCTGACCCTTCCCGTGGACTATTTGGATGATTTTTGCCCACGTAGGCTGTCTGTTCAGTACACACAGGACGTCTGTGGGTGTCCGCCAGCACACACAGGACATCCGTGGCTGTCCGTCAGCACACACAGGACATCAGTGGCTGTCAGTGTGTGTTCGTGTGTGTCCGTCAGCACACACAGGACGTCCCTGGACGTCCCTGGCTGACAGACACACACAGCACACACAGGACGTCCCTGGACGTCCCTGGCTGACAGACACACACAGCACACACAGGACGTCCCTGGCTGTCCATCAGTACACATATCAGCACGTTGGTCCTTGGACTCAGCACGCTGACCCTTCATGTGGACTATTCGGGTGATTTTGGCCCACGTGGGCTGTCTGTTCAGTACACACATGACGTCTGTGGGTGTCTGCCAGAACACACAGGACGTCCGTGGCTGTCCGTCAGAACACATAGGACATCTGTGGCTGTCCGTGTGTTTCCGTCAGCACACACATAACGTCTGTGGCTGTTTGTGTGTGTCTGTGTGTGTCTGTCAACACACACAGGACGTCAATGGCTGTCCATCAGTACACATATCAGAACGCTGGCCCTTCCGGTGGACTGTTCAGTACACACAGGACGTCTGTGCGTGTCCGCCAGCATACACAGGACGTCCGTGGCTGTTCGTGGCTGTTCGTCAGTACACAGGACGTCCGTGGCTGTCCGTGTGTGTCCGTGTGTGTCTGTCAGCACACACAGGACGTCTGTGGCTGTCCTTCAGTACACATATCAGCACACTGGTCCTTGGACTAAGCACGCTGGCTCTTCCCGTCGACTGTTCAGGTGATTTTAGCCCACGTGGGCTGTCTGTTCAGTACACACAAGACATCCGTGGGTGTCCCTCAGCACACACAGGACGTCCGTGGGTGTCCGTCAGCACACACAGGACGTTCGTGGCTGTCGGTGTGTGTCCGTGTGTGGCCGTGTGTGTCCGTCAGCACACACAGGACGTCCATGGCTGTCCATCAGTACACATATCAGCACGTTGGTCCTTGGACTCAGCACGCTGACCCTTCCCGTGGACTGTTCGGGTGATTTTGGCCCACGTGGGCTGTCTGTTCCGTACACACAGGACGTCTGTGGGTGTCCGCCATCATACATAGGGCGTCTGTGGCTGTCCATCAGCACACACACGACGTCCGTGGCTGTCCGTGTGTGTCTGTGTGTGTCCGTGTGTGTCTGCCAGCACACACAAAACGTCCGTGGCTATCCATCAGTACACATATCAGCACGATGGTCCTTGGACTCAGCACGCTGACCCTTCCCGTGGACTATTCGGATGATTTTTGCCCACGTAGACTGTCTGTTCAGTACACACAGGACGTCTGTGGGTGTCCGCCAGCACACACAGGACATCCGTGGCTGTCCGTCAGCACACACAGGACATCAGTGGCTGTCAGTGTGTGTTCGTGTGTGTCCGTCAGCACACACAGGACGTCCCTGGACGTCCCTGGCTGACAGACACACACCGCACACACAGGACGTCCCTGGACGTCCCTGGCTGACAGACACACACAGCACACACAGGACGTCCCTGGCTGTCCATCAGTACACATATCAGCACGTTGGTCCTTAGATTCAGCACGCTGACCCTTCATGTGAACTATCCGGGTGACTTTGGCCCACGTGGGCTGTCTGTTCAGTACACACATGACGTCTGTGGGTGTCCGCTAGAACACACAGGACGTCCGTGGCTGTCCGTCAGAACACATAGGACATCTGTGGCTGTCCGTGCGTGTCCGTGTGTTTCCGTCAGCACACACATAACGTCTGTGGCTGTCTGTGTGTGTCTGTCAACACACACAGGACGTCAATGGCTGTCCATCAGTACACATATCAGCACGCAAGCCCTTCCGGTGGACTGTTCAGTACACACAGGACGTCTGTGCGTGTCCGCCAGCATACACAGGACGTCCGTGGCTGTTCGTGGCTGTCCGTCAGTACACAGGACGTCCGTGGCTGTCCGTGTGTGTCCGTGTGTGTCTGTCAGCACACACAGGACGTCTGTGGCTGTCCTTCAGTACACATATCAGCACGCTGGTCCTTGGACTAAGCACGCTGGCCCTTCCCGTCGACTGTTCAGGTGATTTTAGCCCACGTGGGCTGTCTGTTCAGTACACACAGGACGTCTGTGGGTGTCCCTCAGCACACACAGGACGTCCGTGGGTGTCCGTCAGCACACACAGGACGTTCGTGGCTGTCGGTGTGTGTCCGTGTGTGGCCGTGTGTGTCCGTCAGCACACACAGGACGTCCATGGCTGTCAATCAGTACACATATCAGCACGTTGGTCCTTGGACTCAGCACGCTGACCCTTCCCGTGGACTGTTCGGGTGATTTTGGCCCACGTGGGCTGTCTGTTCCGTACACACAGGACGTCCGTGGGTGTCCGCCAGCACACACAGGACGTCCGTGGCGGTCCGTGTGTGTCTGTCTGTGTTCGTCAGCACACACAGGACGTCCGTGGCTGTCCATCAGTACACATATCCGCACGTTGGTCCTTGGACTCAGCACGCTGGCCCTTCCCGTGGACTGTTCGGGTGATTTTGGCCCACGTGGGCTGTCTGTTCAGTACACACAGGACGTCCGTGGGTGTCTACCAGCACACACAGGACGTCCGTGTCTATCCGTGTGTGTCCGTGGGTGTCCGTCAGCACACACAGGACGTCCGTGGCTGTCCATCAGTACACATATCAGCACGCTGGTCCTTGGACACAGCACGCTGGACCTTCCCGTGGACTGTTCGGGTGATTTTGGCCCACGTGGGCTGTCTGTTCAGTACACCCAGGACGTCCGTGTGTGTCCGTCAGCAAGCACAGGATGTCCGTGTGTGTCCGTCAGCACACACAGGACATCAGTGGCTGTCAGTGTGTGTTCGTGTGTGTCCGTTAGCACACACAGGACGTCCCTGGACGTCCCTGGCTGACAGACACACACAGCACACACAGGACGTCCCTGGACGTCCCTGGCTGACAGACACACACAGCACACACAGGACGTCCCTGGCTGTCCATCAGTACACATATCAGCACGTTGGTCCTTGGACTCAGCACGCTGACCCTTCATGTGGACTATTCAGGTGATTTTGGCCCACGTGGGCTGTCTGTTCAGTACACACATGATGTCTGTGAGTGTCCGCCAGAACACACAGGACGTCCGTGGCTGTCCGTCAGAACACATAGGACATCTGTGGCTGTCCGTGTGTGTCCGTGTGTTTCCGTCAGCATACACATAACGTCTGTGGCTGTCTGTGTGTGTCTGTGTGTGTCTGTCAACACACACAGGACGTCAATGGCTGTCCATCAGTACACATATCAGCACGCTGGCCCTTCCGGTGGACTGTTCAGTACACACAGGACGTCTGTGCGTGTCCGCCAGCATACACAGGACGTCTGTGGCTGTTCGTGGCTGTCCGTCAGTACACAGGACGTCCGTGACTGTCCGTGTGTGTCCGTGTGTGTCTGTCAGCACACACAGGACGTCTGTGGCTGTCCTTCAGTACACATATCAGCACGCTGGTCCTTGGACTAAGCACGCTGGCCCTTCCCGTCGACTGTTCAGGTGATTTTAGCCAACGTGGGCTGTCTGTTCAGTACACACAGGACGTCCGTGGGTGTCCCTCAGCACACACAGGACGTCCGTGGGTGTCCGTCAGCACACACAGGACGTTCGTGGCTGTCGGTGTGTGTCCGTGTGTGGCCGTGTGTGTCCGTCAGCACACACAGGACATCCATGGCTGTCCATCAGTACACATATCAGCACGTTGGTCATTGGACTCAGCACGCTGACCCTTCCCGTGGACTGTTCGGGTGATTTTGGCCCACGTGGGCTGTCTGTTCCGTACACACAGGACGTCTGTGGGTGTCCGCCATCATACACAGGACGTCTGTGGCTGTCCATCAGCACACACACGACGTCCGTGGCTGTCCGTGTGTGTCTGTGTGTGTCCGTGTGTGTCTGCCAGCACACACAGGACGTCCGTGGCTATCCATCAGTACACATATCAGCACGTTGGTCCTTGGACTCAGCACGCTGACCCTTCCCGTGGACTATTCGGAGGATTTTTGCCCACGTAGGCTGTCTGTTCAGTACACACAGGACGTCTGTGGGTGTCCGCCAGCACACACAGGACATCCGTGGCTGTCCGTCAGCACACACAGGACATCAGTGGCTGTCAGTGTGTGTTTGTGTGTGTCCGTCAGCACACACAGGATGTCCCTGGACGTCCCTGGCTGACAGACACACACAGCACACACAGGACGTCCCTGGACGTCCCTGGCTGACAGACACACACAGCACACACAGGACGTCCCTGGCTGTCCATCAGTACACATATCAGCACGTTGGTCCTTGGACTCAGCACGCTGACCCTTCATGTGGACTATTCGGGTGATTTTGGCCCACGTGGGCTGTCTGTTCAGTACACACATGACGTCTGTGGGTGTCTGCCAGAACACACAGGACGTCCGTGGCTGTCCGTCAGAACACATAGGACATCTGTGGCTGTCCGTGTGTTTCCGTCAGCACACACATAACGTCTGTGGCTGTCTGTGTGTGTCTGTGTGTGTCTGTCAACACACACAGGACGTCAATGGCTGTCCATCAGTACACATATCAGCACGCTGGCCCTTCCGGTGGACTGTTCAGTACACACAGGACGTCTGTGCGTGTCCGCCAGCATACACAGGACGTCCGTGGCTGTTCGTGGCTGTCCGTCAGTACACAGGACGTCCGTGGCTGTCCGTGTGTGTCCGTGTGTGTCTGTCAGCACACACAGGACGTCTGTGGCTGTCCTTCAGTACACATATCAGCACACTGGTCCTTGGACTAAGCACGCTGGCCCTTCCCGTCGACTGTTCAGGTGATTTTAGCCCACGTGGGCTGTCTGTTCAGTACACACAAGACGTCTGTGGGTGTCCCTCAGCACACACAGGACGTCCGTGGGTGTCCGTCAGCACACACAGGACGTTCGTGGCTGTCGGTGTGTGTCCGTGTGTGGCCGTGTGTGTCCGTCAGCACACACAGGACGTCCATGGCTGTCCATCAGTACACATATCAGCACGTTGGTCCTTGGACTCAGCACGCTGACCCTTCCCGTGGACTGTTCGGGTGATTTTGGCCCACGTGGGCTGTCTGTTCCGTACACACAGGACGTCTGTGGGTGTCCGCCATCATACACAGGGCGTCTGTGGCTGTCCATCAGCACACACACGACGTCCGTGGCTGTCCGTGTGTGTCTGTGTGTGTGTCCGTGTGTGTCTGCCAGCACACACAGGACGTCCGTGGCTATCCATCAGTACACATATCAGCACGATGGTCCTTGGACTCAGCACGCTGACCCTTCCCGTGGACTATTCGGATGATTTTTGCCCACGTAGGCTGTCTGTTCAGTACACACAGGACGTCTGTGGGTGTCCGCCAGCACACACAGGACATCCGTGGCTGTCCGTCAGCACACACAGGACATCAGTGGCTGTCAGTGTGTGTTCGTGTGTGTCCGTCAGCACACACAGGACGTCCCTGGACGTCCCTGGCTGACAGACACACACCGCACACACAGGACGTCCCTGGACGTCCCTGGCTGACAGACACACACAGCACACACAGGACGTCCCTGGCTGTCCATCAGTACACATATCAGCACGTTGGTCCTTAGATTCAGCACGCTGACCCTTCATGTGAACTATCCGGGTGACTTTGGCCCACGTGGGCTGTCTGTTCAGTACACACATGACGTCTGTGGGTGTCCGCTAGAACACACAGGACGTCCGTGGCTGTCCGTCAGAACACATAGGACATCTGTGGCTGTCCGTGTGTGTCCGTGTGTTTCCGTCAGCACACACATAACGTCTGTGGCTGTCTGTGTGTGTCTGTGTGTGTCTGTCAACACACACAGGACGTCAATGGCTGTCCATCAGTACACATATCAGCACGCTGGCCCTTCCGGTGGACTGTTCAGTACACACAGGACGTCTGTGCGTGTCCGCCAGCATACACAGGACGTCCGTGGCTGTTCGTGGCTGTCCGTCAGTACACAGGACGTCCGTGGCTGTCCGTGTGTGTCCGTGTGTGTCTGTCAGCACACACAGGACGTCTGTGGCTGTCCTTCAGTACACATATCAGCACGCTGGTCCTTGGACTAAGCACGCTGGCCCTTCCCGTCGACTGTTCAGGTGATTTTAGCCCACGTGGGCTGTCTGTTCAGTACACACAGGACGTCTATGGGTGTCCCTCAGCACACACAGGACGTCCGTGGGTGTCCGTCAGCACACACAGGACGTTCGTGGCTGTCGGTGTGTGTCCGTGTGTGGCCGTGTGTGTCCGTCAGCACACACAGGACGTCCATGGCTGTCCATCAGTACACATATCAGCACGTTGGTCCTTGGACTCAGCACGCTGACCCTTCCCGTGGACTGTTCGGGTGATTTTGGCCCACGTGGGCTGTCTGTTCCGTACACACAGGACGTCCGTGGGTGTCCGCCAGCACACACAGGACGTCCGTGGCGGTCCGTGTGTGTCCGTGTGTGTCTGTCTGTGTTCGTCAGCACACACAGGACGTCCGTGGCTGTCCATCAGTACACATATCAGCACGTTGGTCCTTGGACTCAGCACGCTGGCCCTTCCCGTGGACTGTTCGGGTGATTTTGGCCCACGTGGGCTGTCTGTTCAGTACACACAGGACGTCCGTGGGTGTCTGCCAGCACACACAGGACGTCCGTGGCTATCCGTGTGTGTCCGTGGGTGTCCGTCAGCACACACAGGACGTCCGTGGCTGTCCATCAGTACACATATCAGCACGCTGGTCCTTGGACACAGCACGCTGGACCTTCCCGTGGACTGTTCGGGTGATTTTGGCCCACGTGGGCTGTCTGTTCAGTACACCCAGGACGTCCGTGTGTGTCCGTCAGCAAACACAGGATGTCCGTGTGTGTCCGTCAGCACACACAGGACGTCCGTGGCTGTCCGTCAGCACAAACAGAACGTCCGTGGCTGTCCATCAATACACATATCAGCACGCTGGTCCTTCCCTTGGCTGATTTTGGACAACTATAGACTGTCCGTGGGCTGCCGATCAGTACACATATCAGCACGCTGACCACACATATCAGCATGCTCGTCCTTCCCATGGACTGTTTGTGTACTGATTTTGGACATCTGATGCACCATGTCAGTACACATATCAGCAGGCTGGCCCTTTACGTGAACTGTTCATGTACTGATCTTGACATGAGCTCGAGTTTTGATGGACTGGACTGTCCAAGTCAGTCTGATTGATGCTAGCCCGAGTTCTAATGAACTGATGGTCCAAGTGTACTTATGCTGGCTCGACTTTTCATAATTCCACCAAGTGTTAATATTTTTCCCTTGGTTTTTGTTGTGGTATGATCGAGGGCAAGCATACTGAAGGGCAAGCGTACTGAAGGGATGAATGAAAACTCTTTTGGGTTTTAGTGCTCCCATCAGGATGATTTTGGCCGAGACTTTTGCACATGCGGGCTGCATTTCGTCGGCCAATCTGAAATATTAGGGCGAGAGTGAATTTCACCAAGTAAAAATCTCAACCTCCGATGACGTCTTCTTATATACTTGAATTTTTTTTGGGTTTTTGTTTTTAACGTTTTGGGGCGGAACGTGTGATTGGAAAGGGGGAGGGTCGAATCTTAATGACAAAGGGCTGAATCTCAGTGGATCGTGGCAGCAAGGCCACTCTGCCACTTACAATACCCCGTCGCGTATTTAAGTCGTCTGCAAAGGATTCTACCCGCCGCTCGGTGGTAATTATAATTCAAGGCGGTCTACAGGCTGGAAATCAGGGTGGGCAAGATGGATGATGGAAGCTTGGATGGGTCGACCAAAGAGATGATCGGATGGGCGATATGATGGAATGCAAGTTATGAACCTGAAAACAAATGCAAACACAAATGAGATATGATTTCTAATATGATAAAACGAGATAAATAAAGATAGATAGAATGGAATTAGGCTGCTGGGCTTGTGACACTCTCAGCCTAATCAGAAGATGATCGAAGTGGATTGAGATGGTGCTTTGCTTGCTGGATTTATATCACTCTCAAGCTTGGCAAACGAATTGGAATGGAAGGATGGGGGATTGAGGACGCCACAAGAATCTATGGAAAGGAGCCTTGATAAGTCAAGGTGCTTTGGAGTTGCTTCACACAAACAATAGTTTTAAGAAAACTAGAAAAACTGAATAATTCTTATTACTTTCAAAATGGGGTGCTTTACAATGAAACAAAGACTAGAGCTTTATAGGCTCGACCTAGGACAGACTCTAACAGTAATAAAATGATAAAAGGAAACAAAATAACTTGAACTTAAAGTCTTGGGAGCAAAGGCTTTGATGGCTCCATGGAATATAGCCGTTAGGCTTGATTTGCTTCTTTCCAAAAGAGAAACTTGTGAAGACTTGTATCTTGATAGCTTCTTTACGTGGCAATGATCTTCAAGCCTTCCTGAAATACTCCTTGGTCTTAATAGAAGAGAATATGGCCGTTGGTCTTGGGAAAAAATCTGTAGAAACTCCTCCAAAGCATTTAGTGTAGTTGTTGCCAAATATGGAAGGTTGATGGGAAGAGAGATCCGCCTGATCTCCTGGGTGCTGGTGCAGCTTAGGACTTCTTGGATGTCTTCTGAATGGTCTAGAGTATCTCCTGGTTCCCATAGATACCTCTGTGTCGAACCAAATTGAATTGGTTGAAGACTTTCCTTAAATGAGGCGGTTTGGCCAATTGATGCAAACCGGCTTGATCTTTTCGTTTGATTGGGATCCGCCTGATCCAGTGTGGCATGGTACTTCCTAGGATGTTGTGGAGTGCCTCTGAATTACTTAGAAGGTCTCCTGGCTGCCATTCTTCTGGTTGGTTTGATGTGAATCCCGGATCTTCCAAATAAGGCAAGTGTAGAGCTGGTTTGGCCGGTTTTGGGAAATTGATCATATCTTCCAATTTCCTTGGCCATTTCTCGAGATCTTGGGATTTCTGGAAAGCTAATAAACTCGTATTGACTCCTGTGATCGGTTTTGGTTCAGTCCGCTTCTTCTTTGGGCTTGGATCCTCTTCTAAAGTCGCATACTCGCAGATGGACGGGCTGAGAAACCTCTGAATTGTAAAATTCATAACTACTTGCTCCGTGAATATTTTGGGCCGATTCCAATTGGCCTGGACTCCTTCTTGAGTATAGAATCCATAAAAATTATCCTTCTTGGAATCAACACGCTGATCCTTCCCGTGGACTGTTCGGGTGATTTTGGCCCACGTGGGCTGTCTGTTCAGTACACACAGGACGTCCGTGGGTATCCGCCAGCACACACAGGACGTCCGTGGCTGTCTGTGGCTGTCCATCAGCACACACAGGACGTCTGTGGCTGTTCGTGTGTGTCCGTCAGCACACACAGGACGTCCGTGGCTGTCCATCAGTACACATATCAGCACGCTGGTCCTTGGACTCGGCACGCTGGCCCTTCTCGTGGACTGTTCGGGTGATTTTGGCCCACGTGGGCTGTCTGTTCAGTACACACAGGACGTCCGTGGGTGTCAGTCAGCACACAGGACGTCCGTGGGTGTCAGTCAACACACACAGGACGTTTGTGGCTGTCCGTGTGTCCGAGTGTGTCCGTCAGCACACACAGGACGTCCGTAGCTGTCCATCAGTGTACATATATCAGCACGTTGGTCCTTGGACTCAGCACACTGACCCTTCCCATGGACTGTTCGGGTGATTTTGGCCCACGTGGGCTGTCTGTTCAGTACACCCAGGACGTCCGTGTGTGTCCGTCAGCAAACACAGGATGTCCGTGTGTGTCCGTCAGCACACACAGGACGTCCGTGGCTGTCCGTCAGCACAAACAAAACGTCAGTGGCTGTCCATCAATACACATATCAGCACGCTGGTCGTTCCCTTGGCTGATTTTGGACAACTATAGACTGTCAGTGGACTGCCGATGAGTACACATATCAGCACGCTGACCACACATATCAGCATGCTTGTCCTTCCCATGGACTGTTTGTGTACTGATTTTGGACATCTGATGCACCATGGAAGATATGAGTCAAACAATGAAGATATATCTTTACTGCTTTCCATGATCAAGTCATGCATGTCTGTTTTGCCCGGTGCGCTACCCCATGGCACATCATTCCCTCCCTCTTGTGTGTGGATTTGACCTCAAATCCATTTCACCTGCATCATAAGGAAATCAAAAAGACAAAAACGAATTTTAAAATCATATAAAATTCAATGAAGGAAAAGTATGGATAGAAACTTCCTTGGAGTTTTGAACTTGTTTCCCTCAAGTATTTCCAGTTCCATGTTCCAAGATCACAAGTGTTGTGTCAAACTTTTCTACTTGTTTCCATCTGAAACTTTGGTTCATGGAGGATCGGTTTTGGCTCAGGCCGATTCATTCTGGGGCTTGAATATCTTTTTGAAATCTGGTACTCACGGATAGATGGACTGAAGAACCTCCGGTTTGGAAAATTCATAACTTCTTCATCCGTGAATATTTTCACGCAATTCCAAGCCTCAGTGAATAACTTTTGAGTTGGATTTCCGGGAAAATTGGATTCATGACAAATGGCCTTCGGAATGTTGAGATATCCTCCTTGGACTGAACCTCGGTTGCTGGTATCAAGGTAGCCGGTGATTTTGGCCCACGTGGGCTGTCTGTTCAGTAAACACAGGACGTCCGTGGGTGTCCGCCAGCACATACAGGACGTTCATGGCTGTCAGTGGTTACCCGTCAGAACACACAGGACGTCCGTGGCTGTCCGTGTGTGTCTGTGTGTGTCCGTCAGCACACACAGGACGTCCGCGGCTGTCTGTGTGTCCGTCAGAACACACAGGACGTCTGTGGCTGTCCGTGTGTGTTCGTGTGTATCCGTCAGCACACAAAGGACGTCTGTGGCTGTCCATCAGTACACATATCAGCACGTTGGTCCTTGGAATCACCACGCTGGCCCTTCCCGTGGAGTGTTCGGGTTATTTTGGCCGACGTGGGCTGTCTGTTCAGTACACACAGGACATCCGTGGGTGTCCGCCAGCACACACAGGACGTCCGTGGCTATCCGTGGCTGTCCATCAGCACACACAGGACGTCCGTGGCTGTCTGTGTATGTCCGTGTGGGTCCGTCAGCACACACAAGACGTCTGCGGCTGTCTGTGTGTGTCTGTGTGTGTCCGTCAGCACATACAGGACGTCTGTGGCTGTCTGTGTGTACACATATCAGCACGTTGGTCCTTGGAATGTTCAGGTGATTTTGGCCACGTGGGCTGTCTGTTCAGTACACACAGGACGTCCGTGGGTGTCTGCCAGCACACACAACACGTCTGTGGCTGTCCGTGGTTGTCCGTCAGCAAGCACAGGACGTACGTGGCTGTCCGTGTGTGTTAGTGTGTGTCCGTCAGCACACACAGGACGTCTGTGGCTGTTAGTGTGTGTCAGTGTGTGTCCGTCAGCACACACAGGATGTCCGTGGCTGTCCGTGTGTGTCCGTCAGCACACACAGGACGTCTGTGGCTGTCCATCAGTGATAGAACCAAAATATGGATCACTCCTTCGGTAAGGTTGATATGAACTCAGATCCGAGAGGATTGAGAACTGATGGTATGAACGGTGACACTAAGGGTTGCGGAATAGCCCAAAGATACTACCGGACTTCGATCGTTGCCGGATGTGATGCACCGGTCCAACAAAAGAAGGATCAAAACTTGGAGATAACCTCACCAAGAAACTAAGAAGTGTTCTAAACAAAGAACAATGAGAGAAATTCATAAAAAGGGGAAAACAATCTGCTTTATTTCGTGGCTCTTAGGCCTTATTTATAGGATTACAAGTTGTAGAGATCCAAAGAAGAATGTGCTAAAAACAAGACATTGGAAATAGAAACAAAGACTTGACTAAATAAAGTCTTTGACTGAAACTTGGACTACCTCTTCATATAGCCACGACCAGGACTTTGAAAGGTGAAGAATATACTCCTGATATGGGCCAAGACATGTCCCTTTGAGGCCTGGTCGAAATCCATCTTTTCCCTTTGCCAATATTTTATCGGTTTTTCCATTTGGGCCAAACAAGCTCGTTTTTGAATCTTTTTGAAAACCATCAAGCCCAATGCTTTCTTGGACATTTAGAAAATTAATAATCACTTTTGTCATGATTGAATTGGCCGTTGGTTCATCAGAAAGAAGGTTAGCCATTTCGAGCTTCTCGGGTGGTCTGAATTCGCGAGAACTGAAGATCACCTGATTTGTAAATAGCATAACTATCACATATGAAATCCGTTTGATCTGATTCTTCTTCGAGGAGCTCCATAATTGAGTTGAGAACATTCTCCATTTGATTTTATGCGTAGAAGCCTCGTGGTTTGGAAGATATGAGTCAAACAATGAAGATATATCTTTACTGCTTTCCATGATCAAGCCATGCATGTCTGTTTTGCCCGGTGTGCTACCCCATGGCACATCATTCCCTCCCTCTTGTGTGTGGATTTGACCTCAAATCCATTTCACCTGCATCATAAGGAAATGAAAAAGACAAAAACGAATTTTAAAATCATATAAAATTCAATGAAGGAAAAGTATGGATAGAAACTTCCTTGGAGTTTTGAACTTGTTTCCCTCAAGTATTTCCAGTTCCATGTTCCAAGATCACAAGTGTTGTGTCGAACTTTTCTACTTGTTTCCATCTGAAACTTTGGTTCATGGAGGATCGGTTTTGGCTCAGGCCGATTCATTCTGGGGCATGAATTTCTTTTTGAAATCTGGTACTCGCGGATAGATGGACTGAAGAACCTCCGGTTTAGAAATTTCATAACATCTTCATCCGTGAATATTTTCACGCGATTCCAAGCCTCAGTGAATAAATTTTGAGTTGGATTTCCGGAAAAATTGGATTCATGACAAATAGCCTTCGGAATGTTGAGATATCCTCCTTGGACTGAACCTCGGTCGTTGGTATCAAGGTAGCCGGTGATTTTGGCCCACGTGGGCTGTCTGTTCAGTAAACACACGACGTCCGTGGGTGTCCGCCAGCACATACAGGACGTTCGTGGCTGTCAGTGGTTGCCCGTCAGCACACACAGGACATCCGTGGCTGTCCGTGTGTGTCTGTGTGTGTCCGTCAGCACACACAGGACGTCTGCGGCTGTCTGTGTGTGTCCGTCAGAACACACAGGACGTCTGTGGCTGTCCGTGTGTGTTCGTGTGTGTCCGTCAGCACACAAAGGACGTCTGTGGCTGTCCATCAGTACACGTATCAGCACGTTGGTCCTTGGACTCACCACGCTGGCCCTTCCAGTGGAGTGTTCGGGCTATTTTGGCCAACGTGGGCTGTCTGTTCAGTACACACAGGACATCCGTGGGTGTCCGCCAGCACACACAGGACGTCCATGGCTGTCCGTGGCTGTCCGTCAGCACACACAGGACGTCCGTGGCTGTCCGTGTATGTCCGTGTGTGTCCGTCAGCACACACAAGACGTATGCGGCTGTCTGTGTGTGTCTGTGTGTGTCCGTCAGCACACACAGGACGTCTGTGGCTGTATGTGTGTGTTCGTGTGTATCCTTCAGCACACACAGGACGTCCGTGGCTGTCCATCAGTACACATATCAGCACGTTGGTCCTTGGACTCAGCACGCTGACCCTTCCCGTGGACTGTTCGGGTGATTTTAGCCCATGTGGGCTGTCTGTTCAGTACACACAGGACATCCGTGGGTGTCCGCCAGCACACACAGGACATCCGTGGCTGTCCATGGCTGGCCGTCAGCACACACATGACGTATGTGGCTGTCCGTGTGTGTCCGTGTGTGTCTGTGTGTGTCCATCAGCACACACAGGACGTCCGTGGCTGTCCATCAGTACACCTATCAGCACCCTGGTCCTTGGACTCAGCAGGCTGGCCCTTCCTGTGGACTGTTCGGGTGATTTTGGCCCACATAGGTTGTCTGTTCAGTACACACAGGACGTCCGTGGGTGTCCGCCAGCACACACAGGACGTCCGTGGCTGTCCGTCAGCACACACATGACGTCCGTGGCTGTCCGTCAGCACACACAGGACATCCGTGGCTGTCCGTGTATGTCCGTCAGCACACACAGGACGTCCGTGGCTGTCAATCAGTACACATATCAGCATGTTGGTCCTTGGACTCAGCACGCTGACCCTTCCCGTGGACTGTTCGGGTGATTTTGGCCCACATGGGCTGTCTGTTCAGTACACACAAGACGTCCGTGGGTGTCCGCCAGCACACACAGGATGTCTGTGGCTGTCCATCAGTACACATATCAGCACGTTGGTCCTTGGACTCAGCACGTTGACCCTTCCCGTGGAATGTTCGGGTGATTTTGGCCACGTGGGCTGTCTGTTCAGTACACACAGGACGTCCATGGGTGTCTGCCAGCACACACAAGACGTCTGTGGCTGTCCGTCAGCAAACACAGGACGTACGTGGCTGTCCGTGGGTGTCTGTCAACACACACAGGACGTCTGTGGCTCTCCGTGTGTGTCAGTGTGTGTCCGTCAGCACACACCGGACGTCTGTGGCTGTTAGTGTGTGTCAGTGTGTGTCCGTCAGCACACACAGGACGTCCGTGGCTGTCCGTGTGTGTCCGTCAGCACACACAGGACGTCTGTGGCTGTCCATCAGTGATAGAACCAAAATATGGATCACTCCTTCGCTAAGGTTGATATGAACTCAGATCCGAGAGGATTGAGAACTGATTGTTGCCGGATGTGACGCACCGGTCCAACAAAAGAAGGATTGAAACTTGGAGATAACCTCACCAAGAAACTAAGAAGTGTTCTAAGCAAAGAACAATGAGAGAAACTCATAAAAAGAAGAAAACAATCTGCTTTATTTCGTGGCTCTTAGGCCTTATTTATAGGATTACAAGTTGTAGAGATCCAAAGAAGAATGTGCTAAAAACAAGACATTGGAAATAGAAACAAAGACTTGTCTAAATAAAGTCTTTGACTGAAACTTGGACTACCTCTTCATATAGCCACGACCAGGACTTTGAAAGGTGAAGAATATACTCCTGATATGGGCCAAGACATGTCCCTTTGAGGCCTGGTCGAAATCCATCTTTTCCCTTTGCCAATATTTTATCGGTTTTTCCATTTGGGCCAAACAAGCTCGTTTTTGAATCTTTTTGAAAAACATCAAGCCCAATGCTTTCTTGAACATTTATAACATTAATAATCACTTTTTTCATGATTGAATTGGCCGTTGGTTCATCAGAAAGAAGGTTAGCCATTTCGAGCTTCTCGGGTGGTCTGAATTCGCGAGAACTGAAGATCACCTGATTTGTAAATAGCATAGCTATCACATATGAACTCCGTTTGATCTGATTCTTCTTCGAGGAGCTCCGTAATTGAGTTGAGAACATTCTCCATTTGATTTCATGCGTAGAAACCTCTTGGTTTAGAAGATATGAGTCAAACAATGAAGATATATCTTTACTGCTTTCCAAGATCAAGCCATGCATGTCTGTTTTGCCCGGTGCGCTACCCCATGGCACATCATTCCCTCCCTCTTGTGTGTGGATTTGACCTCAAATCCATTTCACCAGCATCATAAGGAAATGAAAAAGACAAAAACGAATTTTAAAATCATATAAAATTCAATGAAGGAAAAGTATGGATAGAAACTTCCTTGGAGTTTTGAACTTGTTTCCCTCAAGTATTTCCAGTTCCATGTTCAAGATCACAAGTGTAACGGCCCGGTTCCTGGCCCAAAAATTTCTTAAGGAGAGCCCGTTAAGACTGCAGCCCATTAGGGTAAATGACCTAGGGTTCCCTCTTTTTCCTATAAATGAAGCTGCCTCCTCTCACTTTTCTCTCATTTTTGAAACTTGAGCGAAGCTCTGCAGAGATTTAGAGAGACTAGGAAACCCTAGCCGTCAAGCTTCTCTTTTTCCTTTTTTCTCTCTCTCTCTCCTCGCCGTCACCCTCTCTCTCTCCTCGCCGTCGCACGCTCTCTCTCTCTCTCCCTCTCGCCGGCGCCGTGAAGTGGTGGGGTGACCAGATCTCAACCTTCTTAAATCCTTGTTTCCAGATCCAGATCCAGATCTAGACTAAGGTGGAGTGTTTCGAACCCAACCTTCTCTCATGATTCTGTGTACTCCCTTATGTTGGAGTTAGGTTGTTTAGACCCTGTTTGAGAGTTAGGTTGATAGAACATGATAATTGCTAGGATGATAGATGATTGAATCATGATGCATAAGAACCTCATACTGTTAACGGGACTTGATGAACTGATCTATGTTGTGGTGATGTTGATTGGTTGATGAGTGATGCTTGTATGTTTGGATGTGTAGTCCCATGTATGGTTTGTGAATAAAGCTAGGGTGCTAGAAAGAATGAATGCTAAGATGATAGATGACTATTAATTGCTATTGATATTGTAAGTGAAGCTTGAGTGCGATGTGTATTGTGTGTGACACCGATAACGGGTGGCGTCTAGTGATTGAGTCCAAGTACAAGTCAAAATGAGAAGGGATGGTAAATGAAAAATGGGAAGGGATAAGTGTAGATGATAAGGATGTGAAAGGATAAGTGAAAGTATTGAGGAATAACGTTAAGGTTAAGCATGGTTGGGATCATATAGAGAGTCTAAGGAAAGTAGGTGGGGTAGTAGTCCACGCTAGGTATCCATAGGAGATGTGGCCAATCCACAAGAATATGGAAGCACCCATAGGAGATGTGGCCAATCCACATGAATATGGGTAGAAGCCTAGTTGGGGCTACCCACTGATGAAAAGGATGAAAAGATGAAAAGGATGAAAAGACGAAAAGGATGTGCATTGTAGGGTCTTTAGCTCATGGTCGGGTAACGGGAAGTTAAAGGTGTCATAGGATTGAGTCGGATTGGTAAGATGAGTCGGTTAAGTCTAGGGTTTGACGTGTGTGGCAATGAGTGAGATCATTGTATTGATTGATCACTAGGTTGTTAGAAATGAATGGAAGTGAATGTGGAAATTACAGATGACGATAGGAAATGATAAAATGCATTAACTGATTGTAGTGGCTAGTCAGTCCTAGTTCCCGCATAGAGTAGTATAGAGTGTCATGCGGGCAGGCTGGTCTAGAACCACTTCACTGAGTAACTTGTTGCTCACCCCTCCATTTCCATTTTTTCCCTGTGCGCAGGACTGTAAGTAGAAGTATATGGATGTGGGTGTGACGGAATTTCAAAGAAGGTTATGCGCTCGTCTCTCGGGACCAGTAACGGGACACGAAGGGTTGTCTAAATGAGTAGACACGTGTCCATAACGCCCCTTCGATAACCCCGGTCGGACGCCGGGGGATCGGGCTGTTACAACAAGTGTTGTGTCGAACTTTTCTACTTGTTTCCATCTGAAACTTTGGTTCATGGAGGATCGGTTTTGGCTCAGGCCGATTCATTCTGGGGCATGAATCTCTTTTTGAAATCTGGTACTCGCGGATAGATGGACTGAAGAACCTCCGGTTTGGAAAATTGATAACTTCTTTATCCGTGAATATTTTCATGCGATTCCAAGCCTCAGTGAATAACTTTTGAGTTGGCTTTCCGGGAAAATTGGATTCATGACAAAAGGCCTTCGGAATGTTGAGATATCCTCCTTGGACTGAACCTCGGTCGCTGGTATCAAGGTAGCCGGTGATTTTGGCCCACTTGGGCTGTCTGTTCAGTAAACACAGGACGTCCGTGGGTGTCCACCAGCACATACAGGACGTTCGTGGCTGTCAGTGGTTGCCCGTCAGCACACACAGGGCGTCCGTGGCTGTCCGTGTGTGTCTGTGTGTGTCCGTCAGCACACACAGGACGTCCGCGGCTGTCTGTGTGTGTCCATCAGCACACACAGGACGTCTGTGGCTGTCCGTGTGTGTTCGTGTGTGTCCGTCAGCACACACAGGACATCTGTGGCTGTCCATCAGTACACATATCAGCACGTTGGTCCTTGGACTCACCACGCTGGCCCTTCCCGTGGAGTGTTCGGGTTATTTTGGCCGACGTGGGCTGTCTGTTCAGTACACACAGGACATCCGTGGGTGTCCGCCAGCACACACAGGACGTCCGTGGCTGTCAATCAGTACACATATCAGCATGTTGGTCCTTGGACTCAGCACGCTGACCTTTCCCGTGGACTGTTCGGGTGATTTTGGCCCACGTGGGCTGTCTGTTCAGTACACACAGGACGTCAGTGGGTGTCCGCCAGCACACACAGGATGTCTGTGGCTGTCCATCAGTACACATATCAGCACGTTGGTCCTTGGACTCAGCACGTTGACCCTTCCCGTGGAATGTTCGGGTGATTTTGGCCACGTGGGCTGTCTGTTCAGTACACACAGGACGTCCATGGGTGTCTGCCAGCACACACAAGACGTCTGTGGCTGTCTGTGGCTGTCCGTCAGCAAACACAGGACGTACGTGGCTGTCCGTGTGTGTCCGTCAACACACACAGGACGTCTGTGGCTGGCCGTGTGTGTCAGTGTGTGTCCGTCAGCACACACAGGATGTCTGTGGCTGTTAGTGTGTGTCAGTGTGTGTCCGTCAGCACACACAGGACGTCCGTGGCTGTCTGTCTGTGTCCGTGTGTGTCCGTCAGCACACACAGGACGTCTGTGGCTGTCCATCAGTGATAGAACCAAAATATGGATCACTCCTTCGGTAAGGTTGATATGAACTAAGATCCGAGAGGATTAAGAACTGATTGTTGCCGGATGTGACGCACCGGTCCAACAAAAGAAGGATTGAAACTTGGGGATAACCTCACCAAGAAACTAAGAAGTGTTCTAAACAAAGAACAATGAGAGAAACTCATAAAAAGGGGAAAACAATCTGCTTTACTTCGTGGGTCTTAGGCCTTATTTATAGGATTACAAGTTGTAGAGATCCAAAAAAGAATGTGCTAAAAACAAGACATTGGAAATAAAAAACAAAGACTTGACTAAATAAAGTCTTTGACTGAAACTTGGACTACCTCTCCATATAGCCACGACCAGGACTTTGAAAGGTGAAGAATATACTCCTGATATGGGCCAAGACATGTCCCTTTGAGGCCTTGTCACTCCCCCAATCCTGGAAAGGATTGTCGGGACGGCCATGGTTTGAGGAAACGTACCAGCCAGTCTTAGGACATCAAGGACGAGTAAGACGGTAAGGAAACTTAGACTTAATCTTATATAAGCTAAGAGACAGCTAGGACGAGTAAGACGGTAACTGGACAAAGTAGACGAGTAGCTCGACCAGCTCAACGAAGCTAGGTTTAGTTCACTCCAGCTCAGTCCTTACTAAGTCAGCTCCACTAGCTGGACTACTAGCTCACCCAGCTGACGCAGCTGAGAGTCAGCTCATCTCAGCTAGACGGACTGTTCGGGCTTTAGGCCGATGGTCCGGGTCCGGGTCAGTGGCGGGCTGTGAGGTCCGGCCATGAGGCCATGGGCTGTTGGGTCTTTGGACAATGCCGTGGGCTAAGTCCAGGAGGCTTGGGGCGTGGGTTGGGCTTATGACCGACCCCAAACCCAATCAGAAATGGCGATGGGATGCAAGTGGCCGAGAGAGCACAACCCTTGGCCGATGGTGCCCGTTCGCTAGCAAGTCGTGCCTGTTTGTGGGGAAAGACTTATCCCCTCGTTTTCTATAAATATGGGGCCTCTCCTGTTGGTTTCATTATCCAATTCCAGAGTAAAATACTCAGAGAAAAACGTAGAGAGAGAGAGAGAGTCCTGACCAAGAGATCGGCCGGAAAAGGGCCGGTCGTGGTGGTTTTGTATCTCCGGCAAGGAGAAAGGTTTAGGAGAGAGGAGGCCATGTGGTTATGAATACCCAAGGCATAGAGAAAGGTATGGAGAAGGACCCCAAAACCGTGGTTCAGTCAGAGAGGGTCAGTGGGGTAACCACCGACTCATCGGCTAAGACAATCGGACAGTCCGAACCGGTCTAGCCATGGGCGTTTGGATTGTGTCCTATTCTTCTCATTCTTTTCATCCAATTCTTCTTCTACTCCTTCTGTACATTGGCGTGGCGTTGTGGATATGTTGTGATTGGTTATAACCGTGGTTCTGGTTGAGTAATGCAGTCGCGGTCTATAACCGTCGAGTTAGGCGCGCGCATGGTCTAAACCGGCCTTGTCATGTCCCCGATCCTAGATAGGATCGGCCGGACGGGCCATGGTGCGGGAAGACGCACCAGTCAGGTCATTAGACCTTGAGACAAGCGTATCATGGCCCTGAATGAAGGTTAAGGGCATCAGTCAGCTGAGACTTAACCAGGATATGATGGAAACAAGGGTAAAGGAGCTGGGTGAGTGTTTAGGCAGCTGGACGAGTGTTGGTTTGAGTTCAATCAGCTCGGGTCAGCTGGTATTCAGTTCACCATGATCTGTCCAGCTCACAGGAGCTGGTGGACTAGCTCACTCAGCTGGGAACAGCTGGAGGTCAGCTCCATCCGGTGAACGGTGCGTTTTGGTTCGGATCAGTGTGGGCGAGTCCGGGACGGTTACTGGGCGAGCCGATGGTCCGGGTTCAGGACGGTTCGACCAAATGGGTCTTAGGCTTGGGACAGGGAGTGGGCAAGCTTCCAGAGTGTGAGCTGAGGCTCAGTGATCGATTTGCCAAAGGAAGAAAAGGGGAGAAACCGCCAATGGGCGGTTATGGGGCGGTTATGGGACGGTTTTGGGAAGAAGGGATGTGATTGGTTGGTAACTGTTCGCCCAGGCGGTTGGGGACAGTTTAAATCGTCTTCTCCCTCTCATTTCTGCCATTCTGGTCGATTTTTACTCAACTTGACACAGAGAGAAACACAGAGAAAATTCAAGAGAGAAAGAGAGACACAAACCTTGGATTGGCCGATTTGATCCAAGAGATTGCTCTTGAGTGTTCCTGGTGTGTTTGGGCGTGTGATCAAGAGAATGGATTTGAGACAGAAAGACAAGGAGAAGGCAAAGGAGAAAGAGAAGGAAGTCGCCCCTGGAGACCGAACTCCTAAGGTGAGAGGTGTGGCCAAGAGTAACCGGACAAGGCCGCGGATGATGGCCGTGTGAGCCTGGCCGGTTTGGATCGATTGGCCACTCCTTACTCTGACTTCTTCTACTCTGTTTCTTATATATGTTGTGCTATGGATTGTTTTATGATGTACAGGGAAGGATCCATTGATCTTAAGGCCTTGGCCTGATCAAATTCCCATGAAAGTCCCTTGTTCTTGTGTGGGCTGTTCATGGCCGAGATCACTATGATCTGAGCCGATTCTTTTGAATCTGATTATGGGAATATTTTTCTTCTGAATTATCATGAGTTTTCATGAATTTTATTTGGTATTTGGATCTCTTTTTAGAGGGGTCAGATTTGACATTTTTGATGATTGTTCTTGATTAGATTGGATCCGACCATGCAATGTGATTGATTCTTGTTTTGTAATCTAACCTTGCGATTGTGTGTTTGTTTGTGTTGGATCCAGGACCAGAAATGGACCGTGGTAAGGGAAAAGCACCATGAGGACCGCGGCCATGGGAAGATGTGTGGTGATTGGGTTGATTCTGAAAATTGTGTGATTATTGTAGCCTATTGTGCAACTTGTGAACTTATGCGATTCTAGTGTGTATTCTATTTATTAGGATGATGAATGATGTATGAACCTTGGTTAATATCTATGAAATATCTATTTGCACTAGTTGTTGCTTGATTGTTTAAGTGTGAATGTTGGAACCTCCAAAACTCTGAAAAAGACTTAGAATTATTTAACACTTGAACTTGAATATGAAACATGGAACTGGTTGTGTTGTTTAGTGAGGCCGCGGTCTGGTTGGATTGAGGAATCCAGGATCGGGTCTTACAAGTTGGTATCAGAGCATTCTTGATTCTAGGATTTGTTGGGTTATTGGTTCACCACACACTTGGCCGTTTGGACTCATGGTGAGATAGTTGGGTTCTAAGTAATCTTTTGTACTGATTAACTTAGGAGTGATTGAGGTTTGTGTGTTCAGTTTTGGACTAACCTTTTGTTTGTGTTTATAACTCCTAAGGGTACAAGAAGGTACAAATCTCGGAAAGGAAAGGAGGCAACTGGAGCGTCTGGAGCAGTGGGGCAGGATGGTGCTGAACAGACCGGAGTGTTACCAGCTGGAACCATTCCAACCACAGTGCTACCCGCTCTGGTGGAGCAGGTGGACAATGCAACCGGACTTCCAGTGGGTCCAACTCTTCCTACTGAGGTTAATGAAACTAATGTGGACGAGCAGCAAGAGCAAGTCCATGGAGACGATACTGGGTCGTCCAACGTTGGTGCTGGGAGTGGCCAGAATGTTGATGCAAACAATGTTCGGGTCACTGGTGCCGAGGAGGTCATTGAGCCGACCATAAGGGGCTTGGTGGAGGCTATGCAGATCATGGGAGCTCAGATAGCCTCCTTGACACAGGCGTTCACACCATTGGTGAACTCGTCCGTGGGACAGGCTAATCCCCCGGTTCGGGTTGCTGCTGGAGTGGCTGATGTTGGTGCTGGCCGTGTGGCTGAGGTGATTGAGATAGACCCACCGGTCAGGCCAGTGCGTGGTATGGACTACCTGAAGGTGCTGGAGCATATCTCCAAGTTGGGAACCAAACACTTTGCTGGAAGTGTTGATCCTATGGAGGCGGACGAGTGGAGAACCAGGTTGGTTCGAAACTTCAAGTCCACACGATGTCCTGAGGATTACCAGAAGGACATAGCAGTACACTTCCTGGAGGGAGATGCACATAATTGGTGGTTAGCTTTGGACAAGCGTACCAATGGTACCATTGAGCACTTTGCTGACTTTGAGGTTGAGTTCAACCATAAGTACTTTCCTGCTGAGGCGTGGGATCGTTTGGAGTCCAAGTTCCTGGACTTGACTCAGGGACGGAGGACTGTTCGTGAGTATGAAGAAGAGTTCAACCGACTCAGGAGGTATGTGGGAAGAGAACTGGAGGATGAGAAGGTTCAAGTCCGAAGGTTCATCCGAGGCCTAAGGGTGGAACTTCGAACCTACTGTTCTGTTTGTAAGTTCCACACGGTTTCTGAGTTGGTTGAGAGGATGGCCTTGCTGGAGACCAACCTCACCGAGGAGGGTAAGCAGAAGATGAAGAGTGTGGTGGTATCCTCGGGTCAGAGTGGTGACAAGAAGAGGAAGAGGGACTCGACCGAGGAGGGTAAAACCTCAAGTGGTAGGTCAGAGTGCCCTAAGTGTGGACGATACCACGGTGGAGAGTGCTGGAAGGCCATGGGTGCCTGTACTCGATGTGGTAAGATGGATCACTCAGCCAAGGATTGTCCAAGTCCGTTGGGTGAGTCCAGGACCTGTCACCACTGCGGCCAGAAGGGCCACTACCGCAGGGACTGCCCTAAGCTGCAAGGCAACCAAAGTAAGGGACGTGGGGAGGCTAGCAGGCCAGTCCAGGGACGAGGCCAGACCTCAACACCTCGTGTGTATGAGCTATCCAAGGAGGTGGTTGGGACTCAGCCTTTCCAAGCGATCACTGGTAACATTCTAGACTACTACTTTTACAATTCCAGTAGAATTGCATGGTATGGAATCTAGGATGGATAGATATACTTTGATGGGTCTTGTGTAGGGACCTTAAGTATTGGTGGTGTGGAAACACACACATTATTTGATACTGGAGCTACACATAGTTTTGTGAGTCCAAGTATGATAGGAAAAGGTTTGTTCCAGTATGGAACATGGGATGGTCCTGAACGAGTGAGTGCGGCCGGAGGGCAAGTTATGAACTCACTCGGTCTGGTTAGGGACATCCCTGTGGTGATCTTGGATAGGCCGATGCCTATAGATCTGATTGTTGTCCCCCTCAAGCATCATGAAGTGATCTTGGGCATGGACTGGTTGGGAAAGTATCGGGCAACTCTAGATTGTCACCGGGGAAGGGTGCAACTTGAGAACGAGTTTGGACCCCCGATCAAGTACCAAGGAATCAAGCCAACCTCTTGTAGTTTGGTGGTTTCAGCAGTCCAAGTAGAACGGATGCTTGGAAATGGTTGTGAGGCCTTTTTGGCTACCATTTACACTGATGAGGTTGTAGGGGCCTGTGACCCAGAGGGTATACCGTTGGTTCGGGAATTTCAGGATGTGTTTGGGGCACTACAGGGCATTCCCCCTGATAGGGCTGACCCATTCATCATTGAATTGGAACCTGGAACGGCCCCATTATCAAAAAGTCCATATAGAATGGCACCAGCTGAGATGGCAGAGCTGAAGAAGCAACTTGAGGAGTTGCTTGAGAAGGGGTTCATACGCCCTAGTGTATCACCTTGGGGAGCACCAGTCCTATTTGTAAAGAAAAAGGATGGTAGCTTTAGGTTGTGCATTGATTATAGGGGTTTGAACAGGGTGACTGTGAAGAACAAGTACCCTTTACCCAGGATTGATGAGTTGTTAGATCAACTCCGTGGAGCCAAGTGGTTCTCCAAGATTGACCTGGCCTCTGGGTATCATCAGATCCCCATTGCACCAGATGATGTGAGAAAGACAGCGTTCCGGACCAGGTATGGCCACTATGAGTTTGTGGTTATGCCGTTCGGACTGACCAATGCACCTGCTGCATTCATGAAGATGATGAACGGCATCTTCAGGGAATACTTGGACGAGTTTGTGATCATCTTCATTGATGATATACTCGTGTATTCCAAGACAAAGGAGGACCATGAAAGACACCTTAGGGCGGTGTTGGGCCGCCTGAGAGAACAGAAGCTCTTTGCTAAGCTAAGCAAGTGTAGCTTCTGGCAGAAGAGCATTGGGTTCCTTGGACATGTGGTGTCTGATAAAGGAGTCTCAGTGGATCAAGATAAGATCAAATGTATTCAGGAATGGCCACAGCCAAAGAATGCTACGGAAGTTAGAAGCTTCTTGGGGTTGGCTGGTTATTATAGGAAATATGTCAAGGGGTTCTCGAGCATAGCTCAACCTATGACTAAGCTGACAGGCAAGGACGTGAGGTTCACATGGTCTGAGGAGTGTGAGGAAAGTTTTGCAGCACTCAAGAACATGTTGACTAATGCACCTGTCCTGGTGTTGCCTGAGGCTGATCAGCCTTATGTGGTGTATACGGATGCATCCATAACTGGTCTTGGTTGTGTTTTGACACAACATGGGAAGGTGATAGCCTATGCTTCCAGACAGCTAAGGAAGCATGAGGGTAACTATCCGACTCATGATTTGGAGATGGCTGCTGTAGTATTTGCATTAAAGATATGGAGATCATATCTTTATGGTGCCAAGGTGCAAATACTCACAGACCATAAGAGCTTGAAGTACATATTCACTCAGCCTGAGTTAAACTTAAGGCAGAGGCGATGGATGGAGTTTGTTGCAGATTATGATCTGGACATAGCTTATCATCCTGGGAAAGCTAACCTAGTGGCTGATGCTTTGAGCCGCAGAAGGGCTGAAGTGTCATCTGAGAGGGAGGCGGATGAACTGGAAGGGATGATCAGGTCCTTGAACCTCAACACCTTGGTTGGTTCAGATGAGCCATTGGGGTTGGAGGCAGTGAACCAGGCCGATCTCCTGACCAGGATCAGGCAAGCACAGGGCCTGGATGAAAACCTAAAGAAGGTAGCCGCCAATGACAAGACTGAGTACCAGACAACTGAGAATGGTACCATCTTGGTCAATGGGAGGGTCAGTGTTCCTAATGATAAGGAACTCAAAGAAGAGATTATGAGACAGGCTCATAAGTCTAAGTTTTCAGTTCATCCTGGACTGAACAAGATGTATAGGGATCTGAAAAGGTACTACCATTGGGTGAGGATGAAATCTGATGTTGCAGAGTGGGTGGCTAAGTGTCCCACTTGTCAACTGGTGAAGGCAGAACATCAGGTTCCCAGTGGTCTACTCCAGAACCTACCCATACCAGAATGGAAATGGGATCACATCACAATGGATTTTGTGACTGGGTTTCCCACAACCAGGAATAAGAAAGATGCGGTATGGGTTGTGGTTGATCGGCTGACCAAGTCGGCTCATTTCCTGCCCATCAAGAAAGGGGATGGGGTCGACAGGATTGTGCAAGTGTACATAGACGAGATAGTGAGGTTGCATGGTGTTCCAGCAAGCATTGTCTCGGATAGGGATCCAAGATTTACATCTTATTTCTGGCAGGCTTTCCAAAAGGCCTTGGGAACCAGAGTGAATATGAGCACATCTTATCATCCTCAAACGGATGGGCAGTCTGAAAGGACAATCCAAACCTTGGAGGATATGCTAAGGGCGTGTGTGTTAGACTGGGGAGAGTCTTGGGAAAAACACTTACCCTTAGTGGAGTTTGCTTACAACAACAGCTTCCATACAAGCATTGGTATGTCGCCATATGAGGCTTTGTATGGTAGGCCGTGCAGGACACCCCTATGCTGGACCCAAGTGGGGGAGCGTAGCATGTTGGGTCCTGAGATTGTAGAACAGACCACTGAGAAAATCAGGATGGTCAAAGAGAAGATGAAAGAGGCGCAGGACCGCCAAAAGAGCTATGCAGACAAGCGTAGAAACATCTTGAGTTTGAGGTCAATGACCTGGTGTATCTCAAGATGATTACCTTTAAGGGTAGGACCAGGGTTTCTGGACGAAAGAAACTGGATCCTAGGTACTTGGGTCCATTCAGAATCATAGAGAGAGTGGGTGCAGTGGCATACAAGTTGGACTTGCCATCAGCAATGGATGCATACCACAATGTGTTCCATGTATCCCAACTCCGGAAATGCTTGTCTGAACAAGACATTGTCTTGCCTGAGGTTCCTGCTGACCTTGGTAAGAACTTGACTTTGGAAACTTTGCCGGTTCGGATTGTGGATCGGTCAGAGAAAGCTATGAGAAAGAAGACAGTTCCCATGATCAAAGTGGTGTGGGATTACAATGGTAAAGACCTCATCACTTGGGAAACGGAAGCAAAAATGAAAAGTATGTATCCGGATTGGTACAGACAATTTCTTCCTGATGAAACACTTAACATGGATTCGAGGACGAATCCCAAGTTAGTGGGGGAGACTTGTCATGTCCCCGATCCTAGATAGGATCGGCCGGACGGGCCATGGTGCGGGAAGACGCACCAGTCAGGTCATTAGACCTTGAGACAAGCGTATCATGGCCCTGAATGAAGGTTAAGGGCATCAGTCAGCTGAGACTTAACCAGGATACGATGGAAACAAGGGTAAAGGAGCTGGGTGAGTGTTTAGGCAGCTGGACGAGTGTTGGTTTGAGTTCAATCAGCTCGGTTCAGCTGGTATTCAGTTCACCATGATCTGTTCAGCTCACAGGAGCTGGTGGACTAGCTCACTCAGCTGGGAACAGCTGGAGGTCAGCTCAATCCGGTGAACGGTGCGTTTTGGTTCGGATCAGTGTGGGCGAGTCCGGGACGGTTACTGGGCGAGCCGATGGTCCGGGTGCAGGACGGTTCGACCAAGTGGGTCTTAGGCTTGGGACAGGGAGTGGGCAAGCTTCCAGAGTGTGAGCTGAGGCTCAGTGATCGATTTGCCAAAGGAAGAAAAGGGGAGAAACCGCCAATGGGCGGTTATGGGGCGGTTATGGGACGGTTTTGGGAAGAAGGGATGTGATTGGTTGGTAACTGTTCGCCCAGGCGGTTGGGGGCAGTTTAAATCGTCTCTCCCTCTCATTTCTGCCATTCTGGTCGATTTTTACTCAACTTGACACAGAGAGAAACACAGAGAAAATTCAAGAGAGAAAGAGAGACACAAACCTTGGATTGGCCGATTTGATCCAAGAGATTGCTCTTGAGTGTTCCTGGTGTGTTTGGGCGTGTGATCAAGAGAATGGATTTGAGACAGAAAGACAAGGAGAAGGCAAAGGAGAAAGAGAAGGAAGTCGCCCCTGGAGACCGAACTCCTAAGGTGAGAGGTGTGGCCAAGAGTAACCGGACAAGGCCGCGGATGATGGCCGTGTGAGCCTGGCCGGTTTGGATCGATTGGCTACCCCTTAATCTGACTTCTTCTACTCTGTTTCTTCATATATGTTGTGCTATGGATTGTTTTATGATGTACAGGGAAGGATCCATTGATCTTAAGGCCTTGGCCTGATCAAATTCCCATGAAAGTCCCTTGTTCTTGTGTGGGCTGTTCATGGCCGAGATCACTATGATCTGAGCCGATTCTTTTGAATCTGATTATGGGAATATTTTTCTTCTGAATTATCATGAGTTTTCATGAATTTTATTTGGTATTTGGATCTCTTTTTAGAGGGGTCAGATTTGACATTTTTGATGATTGTTCTTGATTAGATTGGATCCGACCATGCAATGTGATTGATTCTTGTTTTGTAATCTAACCTTGCGATTGTGTGTTTGTTTGTGTTGGATCCAGGACCAGAAATGGACCGTGGTAAGGGAAAAGCACCATGAGGACCGCGGCCATGGGAAGATGTGTGGTGATTGGGTTGATTCTGAAAATTGTGTGATTATTGTAGCCTATTGTGCAACTTGTGAACTTATGCGATTCTAGTGTGTATTCTATTTATTAGGATGATGAATGATGTATGAACCTTGGTTAATATCTATGAAATATCTATTTGCACTAGTTATTGCTTGATTGTTTAAGTGTGAATGTTGGAACCTCCAAAACTCTGAAAAAGACTTAGAATTATTTAACACTTGAACTTGAATATGAAAGATGGAACTGGTTGTGTTGTTTAGTGAGGCCGCGGTCTGGTTGGATTGAGGAATCCAGGATCGGGTCTTACAGGCCTCAGGTGATCCGATTGGATAGGGGCGGTTCTGTTCTGTTCTGAACGGTTGCAACCCTTCCCTGAACAGTCACAATGGTTCATGACTTGTGTAGGTTAAGGCGTGGTCTTTTGGCTATAGGCCGGACACAAGCACAGACCAGACAGTCCATACGGACGGTTAGGTCGAACGGTTGGAGCAACTGAATGGGTACGAAATGCCAAGGGTCATGAGTTGCCAAGAGGCACGAGTGTCCAAAGGGTACTAGTTCCAAAAGGGTGTTAGTTCCAAACGGTGCCATTGGTTCAAGGCTTAGGCCGAACCAAGTGGACAGTCCGCGGCTGCATAGTCGAACGGACAGACGGTTAGTTTAACCGGAGTGTTGTGTCGCAAGGTCTGATCGGTTGCAAGGCTATCCGGTTTGGTCTTGGGCCTTACCCTGTGGTATGGATCCAAGCTTTGGGTTGGATCAGATTAGAAGGACCGTGAGCCTTTGGGCCGGACTTATAACTGTCAAATCGCACCTAGATCTTAACCAGACGGTTAGACAGGACTATGGACGATCCGGCTATGGTTGGATGGTTCTAGCCGCAAAGGCTAAGTAGGATATATTACAATCAACTTTGGTTTGGTGAGTAGGATAGGCGCCATATGCCTTATGTAGGGAGTAGACCCACATGATGGCAATGGAAGGCCGGTTATGTCAATACCTGCCAAGTAGGCGATGGCTTATCAAGTCTAGTGGTTCTACAATAGCCTGTTCATTATCAACCATAAACTCAGGTTCAAGAGAAGAAAGATCACAGCTTTGCTCACAAATTATCAAGCTTTCAATTGGTTCTTCATCAGATTCATCAAAAATGGGTATAGAATCTGAAAAATCTTTAAGTTTTTCAAGACAGTTTTCAGATTCACCTTGGGTTTTCTTACTGATGAACAAGGATGGCTCAGCTACTGGGGCACGGGTGGATGTGCTCTTCTTTGGGCTCTTGCTGATATCCTTGAGGGCTTTGTCAACTCCCTTCACAAAGTTATCACAAAATCCTTGGACATCAAACTGAAAAGGTTGCCTTTTTGGATCAGCCACATCTTTGGAGGTATTGACATGCTCTTTGCTCCACCGGTTTTGTTTTTCCTGCACATCAACAAACTCATCAAAAGTATTCAAAGCATATTTAAACGCGGTTTGAGAGACAGAAAGTCGTGGGTGCTTCTCCTTGTTACTTTTCCTTTGGAGACCAAACATCATAACCTGAAAATTCTCAACAAAAAAAGTTAGATAAAAATTCTCACACTCTCTCAAGTGTTTAATCTCACCCACTCAAGTGTTTCTCTCAAATTTTATGGTAATCACTCAAGTTTCTTCTCAAGGTTCTAAGAGAACAAATCAAGAATCCCAATGGGTAGATCCAAAGCAAAGAAAGGGTTTTTCTCAAGATAGATAGATAAGAGATTTTTGATTTTTGAAATCCGTTTTAACCACCTCAAAGGCTGGATTACTCCTCAGCCAACAGGCTTTCTATTCCACCACCAATCCACAAAACAAACTTTGAACTTTTTCTACATATTGTTTTTTTTTGAATCAAATCGTAAATCTTTTTTTTTATATATATGGATGGTAATGAGGGGCCCGGATTTAAGAAAGGTAGAAGAAGAAGTGTTTGAAGAAGATGGAGAGATGAGAAGGTGGAATGAAATAGAGTTACCGGAAGAGTGGCTCTGATACCACTTGATAGAACCAAAATATGGATCACTCTTTCAGTAAGGTTGATATGAACTTAGATCTGAGAGGATTTAGAACTGATGGTATGAACGGTGACACTAAGGGTTGCAGAATAGCCCAAAGATAATACCAGACTTCGATCGTTGCCGGATGTGATGCACCGGTCCAACAAAAGTAGGATCGAAACTTGGAGATAACCTCACCAAGAAACTAAGAAGTGTTCTAAACAAAGAACAATGAGAGAAACTCATAAAAAGGGGAAAACAATCTGCTTTATTTCGTGGCTCTTAGGCCTTATTTATAGGATTACAAGTTGTAGAGATCCAAAGAAGAATGTGCTAAAAACAAGACATTGGAAATAGAAACAAAGACTTGACTAAATAAAGTCTTTGACTGAAACTTGGACTACCTCTTCATATAGCCACGACCAGGACTTTGAAAGGTGAAGAATATACTCCTGATATGGGCCAATACATGTCCCTTTGACACCTGGTCGAAATCTATCTTTTCCCTTAGCCAATATTTTATCGGTTTCTCCATTTGGGCCAAACAAGCTCGTTTTTGAATCTTTTTGAAAACCATCAAGCGCAATGCTTTCTTGGACATTTAGAACATTAATAATCACCTTTTTCATGATTGAATTGGCCGTTGGTTCATCAAAAAGAAGGTTAGCCATTTCGAGCTTCTTGGGTGGTCTGAATTCGCGAGAACTGAAGATCACCTGATTTGTAAATAGCATAACTATCACATATGAACTCCGTTGATCTGATTCTTCTCAGGAGCTCCGTGGTTTGGAATCTGATTCTTTACTGGTTCCAGGAGCCTGTTAATGGCACATCATGGTACACATTCTCCATTTGAATGTTCATGCGTAGAACACCTCGGA